>NT_177388.1:973713-982458 GCF_000188095.3 Bombus impatiens
TGCATTCAATAAAAAAAAAAAAAAAAAAGCAAAAAAAATTTTAAAACCTTCCCCCCCCCCCCTTAATCGAACACGAAACGTAATCGATATTTCACTATATCTCTCTTTTATTCGTAGAAGATTGATTTCCCAATTGACGTATAACGTAACCGTGTAAACGTTCAATTGGATCAAATCAGCAGATTGACTTGACTACTTAATTATATTAACATTTTGTCCCAGAAAAGAAGTCTTAATTTATTTAGACGGATGTTTCGGGTCATTATCGTGTTAAAATATCCATTCTGTCGTCATTTTTTAGTTCGTAAATTGCAGCATATGAATTTGTAAAATATCATAACACATGAATTTGTCCATAGTTTCTTTTATTTGTATTAATACACAAGGGTCGTTACAAACGTTAAAGTTATACAAGAAATTTAAAACAGTATCACTTTGTTTATTTTGGATATATCTTATTGTTATACAATAAGAGATATTTTGTCAAAAAAATATTATCGACATCGAAAAGGGTTAAAAAAAATAAAATGATTTCTATGTTATTTGTATCTTATTTAGACTCATTTACTAACTAAAAAATATATTAAATATATTGCAACCTTCTCGGAGGTGACGCAAAATACCGTAAATTGCTTGCGATATGGCGATACTTGAGCCATACCACAAAATTTTAAATACAAATTGCGCTCAGTTCACATCTTCAAATACCATAATCCTCTTATTTATATTCGTTCGTATAACGAGGTGTGCTCATGCATAGGCATATTTCAGTTAATTTTTAATTGTCAATAACTAAAAAACAAAGTCGAAGACGCAATTTTTTTATTCATAATTTTCATCTTATTTTTGCTTCAAGAACCACCCCTTAAATTTTTTTACACCTGTAGCGAACACACTGAATATTAGCGATGAAAGTAGACTTATGCCCAAAAAACAATTCGCAGAATAATGCTTTCTGCGAAACAAACACGAGTTGAAGTCTATACTGAGAAACGCAATTTCAAAACGCTCGCCCAAAGTGTTGCTTTGGGATCGTGTTGATATCAATGCAACAATTGGAGAGTAATCACTGAACTCATCTAAATGGAACTGACGAACAACGAATTTTTTGTAACAACGATAGTTAACAATGAGCAAATTGAACAAATTTTGCAAATGAAACCGTTCGGTGGCTTACCCCTAGAAGATGCAAACGGTTTCATTCCGACAGCTTAATCCAATCCCGAATAATCGAAGGGCATACATTAAAATTGGATTTTCATGAAAAAAAAAATAGTTTACAAGAAATAAATACCAAAAGGTTTCATTACTAGACTAGCGAGAAGACATGCCCTACAGAATGCAGAAGGAATCATCTTAATTGGTCAAGCCATGTTGAAGAAATCGGCGAACGTACACGAAATCGCTATAAAAATATTCGTTAAAAAGGAATAGGTTATGATTACCAAGTTGAAAAATTTGTTAAGGGGACCGACCGGAGAACATATTGTACAACATGCAACATCAATCATCCCGATTGATCAACCCGTTTGGAACAATCGGCGAACATACATAAAAAGATATACATGCCAAACATAGATATCTTCCTTCTTTTCCCAAGTAGACTAAAATAAAATTTCGACAAAAATACGCTTAATTAAAAATATTTTAAGTAAAGTCAGTATAGTAGTTAAATTACAAGGAAAAGTCTATGAGATACTAGCACATGAAGCGACTCCTCGACAGTGCTTATTCTTACTACTTGCGGCTGATACATGGAGTGTGAATTCTACTATCATAGCTCTCTTGCTCCTTGTCGCGACAGTCACACATATTCAAAATTACAGTTCCTCACCAAGTATGACACACGAACGTAGAAACTTCCTGTATCTAACTTTCCCATATTTGACAGGAGAACCGAAATCCCTGTAGCCCAACTTCTATAAGAATAATTTAGCATTTTAACCATGCAACACTGAATAAAACAGTCTATTGTTCAACTAACACGTGCTATAGTATTATTCTTATTAATCCTTATGATCTCCATCCCATTCCAACATTTTTCTATTTTTTAATATCTCATCAATATACAACATTAATTAACATTAATTTAAGTCACGATTATAGCATTACATATACGTAGAAATTACCAATATCTCGATCCAACTTACATATGTCTAAACAATGTTATCTCGTGATTGTGTACAACAGAAAATATTACAGAATTTCAACAAAATTTGCACTCACGATGCTATCGCAAAATAAATTCAGATGAAAGTTTCACATTTTAATTGCGTGAAAATCAATCGTATTTCCCTAAATCATTTGTGTATCATCACACGATTACGTTTATACTTTAAGCGCGTATTTCGCAAAACGAGAGTTTTTCTGCGTCCCTGTAGTCATTTTGTCAGCAGTGAATACGGCTTCCCGCCGTTTTCTTCGATAAGTTTACCATTCCCGACGTTCTTTCGGCGTCAATACTGTCTGTCTTCATTTATGCGCTTCTGCAAAGTGAGAAGGGAACACTCGCTGATCGGACATCAGATGTAGAATGTATGTGAGCGTCGCAAATCGGCCCAGATCTCTGAGACAAAAGGGCGACTAGAAGAAAAAAAACAACCGAGTGAGTGTCTTCTAGCCCTTCAGAGAGTAACCCACATAGAGATAAACTTAGTTAATATGTAAATAAAGTTTAACTTTTTATTCTCTCCAAATTCTTTCCATACCTTAAAATGGTAACAGAGCGTGGTTAATGGTTCTGTAAGTTGGTTCAAGTGATTAAATTAGTGAGTTTTCTTTAATGTTTATTAAAATTTACAATCAATTCACGCGTTGAGAATTTTCAGTAATTTTTCTGGCGTGGCGTAATAGCATGGCTAATTATTTGTAATAAGTTAATACTTATTATAGATAAGTATAATTTATAAGTAAGTGTTATAAATAAGTAATTATTATTTAATATAAATATCTAATTAAATCTAGTGTTTAGGTCTAACGGGTAGTGTCTCTTCAGCCTGCGGATCTGGTCCGACGTATCAAGTAATCCAGTAATTAGGGGGATTCGATGTTTCTTGACTCTTTTGCTATATCTATCGCTATATTTTGCTATTTCCTTTTTGACTGTGGGTATCTTGAGGTCGCGATGTATTAGTTCGTTGGTGACATACCAGGGTGCATTTATAAGGAATCTTAGTGTTTTCGATTGGAAGCGTTGAAGTATTTCAATGTTGGAATTACTTGCTGTTCCTCATAGTTGGATTCCGTAAGTATTCCGTATTCCGTAAGATTCCTTATTGTAAACGACATTACCCCCTAAACACTTACCCCCTTTAAATCTAATATGATTCTCAATTTTTATCTCCCGATCCTTTATTTTAACGAACAAAGATACTTAATGTTTTAACAGGAATTTCAGTATAAAGTTAAAACAAGAAATCATTCTTCTATCAAGTTCGTATCGTAGTTACAAATTTTTTAACACTAGAAAAATATGGGTAAATTGAAAACAATCTGAATGGCGCAGCAGGGTTAATTTTCGTGAATTGCTCGATTCCAAGTAAAAATTTGTTCCTCGTTTCTTCATTAATCTTATAATCAACCGATCTAAGAAAAACCTTATTAACTTCTTTAAAAGTTCTAAAGAAGTCATCTTATTACAACTGCGAAACTCAAACGAAGAAAAAGAACAAAATTTTATTCCGAATTAATTAACGCAGTGCGAAAGGGAACCTCCTTTCAATCGGAAATTCAATTTTACTGGCGATTCCTTTTTGCTGAAAGTGACAGATATATATGCCGTCATTAAACCAATATTACCCCATGATCGCAAAGTTATCCGACTCTTTTCATATTAATTCAATCGTTCAGGATTACGATCGTATTACTCCATCCAACGTTTTCGAAATACGTTTGTCGATCGAACCAGGGAAAAAATTTTATCGCCTTCGAGAGAATCGACTTCGACGAACTTTTTCGATGGACAACGTCGACACGAACGGCGGATAGTTTCGTGACTACACTCCACATTAATTTACGAACATTAGTTCGTTTCTTTGTGTCTACAGCGACAGAAAACCGCCGATGGAAAGGGAAACTGCGATTAAAACTAATCGAAAGTATCGGAAAAACGTGTGAGCCGATGTACTATTTACAAGATATCCAATAAACGCAACAGCGTTTAAAAAAATCCATTTATTTTTGCGTTATTTTTTC
This sequence comes from Bombus impatiens, assembly GCF_000188095.3. Lineage (NCBI taxonomy): Eukaryota > Metazoa > Arthropoda > Insecta > Hymenoptera > Apidae > Bombus > Bombus impatiens. The sequence goes on from NT_177388.1 coordinate 977,908, forward strand.
TGCATCGTCGACAGTTTATCGCCCACTACGATATACGAACGTATCGCGGTGAAAAAAATGTGTTGCGCAAAAATTGAAACGTAATTTAGATGTCATCGCATTTTTCTCGTAGATGTTGGTCGTGGATTGCCCGTCAATGATTTGTAGTTCTTATTAACTTTTGGAGATACTTGTGTATCTGCAATGACTCCTATTAATATTCGGATACAAAAAATACGTTAATTTAATTATGGTCAAATATATAGGTTCGAATATTAATAAGAATCATTGCACTTTGATCCTAAATTTTTAAGGGTATTGTGTACTTTGATTCTTAATTTCATAATTCAGAAAAATCAAAATATGCATTTATGGAAAATTTTAAAACGCAAAAATGTACAGAATGTATCCAAATATTTGTTATAATATTTGGTGAATGAAACAAGTTTCGATTACTTTCAAGTACAAGTTACAAGTCTCGAGTACTAATTACTTTCATAGAAATATGAAGTTGGACAAACATTCGTAGTCTAATTATATGGAACTTTAATTAAGCTTAATTGCCCATCTTTTACTGATTTGTCAGGCGCACGAGCTATTTTATACAAGGGTGAATGACCGGGCTTAACAGGTTAAATCCGGAAGCTCGTGTTATCTCAAAAAGTTTCCACGCTTTTGTTGCTAGAAACACAGTTTGGTCTTCGTGGTGTATATGTCGTTTGAGCTATGTTTGTGGGAATATGGATTTAGAAGTATCGCACTGTATTAACGTACGAAGGAAGGAAAATACAGGAAACACCAAAACAGACGAATAAAGTGTGAGAACTGATAGTAATCCTGTTTCTGAGAGACAGGCTGACTCAACTTCCATTTTATGCATTATCTCTCAAACACAGTATTTGTACTTTCTTATATCAAACAACATCACTGTTATGACAGTATAGCATTGAAATATATTTATAGATATTATTATATTTACGCATATGTACAAAATTTTAGAATTAAGTTTATCATTGTTAGAAGACTTGGGTCGGGTAGGTTACACAGATACAAACTTTTATATAACATACATTAGTTTCTATCTTTGTTATAGATAAAAAGATGACAAACAAATTTTTGAAATAATCGATGTTAGAATATTACTAATTGTATTGTATTGCTCTAATAAAAATTACAATTTGGTAGAAATATTCTTTGGGAATCATTGCAGCTCAAATTAAAGTTATTACATCTTCCAGATACGTCACAACTTATAATTTTTCAAATGTCAACCTCTGTAATCTTTAAAAAACAATTTTCCAAAGTTATTTTTCCTAATTTATAATCAAACGATATTTGACTTATACATGATATGAGACATTTGAGTTGCGAAATAAATTAATCTGTTTAATTTAATTTATAAAATAAAATTGTACTTTAAAGTTTAGGTATGCAATATGTAGCGGTACTAGACAGCAAAGAATAACTCTCTTTCTAACGGTTTCGTCGGTACATAGTATATCACCGTTAACAGGTTATTTACGAGAAACCGACGAATCATAAGCAAAGCTGTGACGAAGCGTAAGTGCCGGCAGGCCTAACGAGTCATCGATATCCTTACGGTCCTTCCGCCAAATACCCCTAAGGCGTACAGTGACCACGATCGTGCATGCCTAACGAACGCGTGCATAATGCGTAAGATAAGATATCGAAAGACGACAAAAAGAAAAGAAAGGGATTAAAAGATCAATCGTGATTGAGGAGTCGGAAGCGAAAGATTTACGTGAACAGTCGTGAATAAATTGTCGTCCGCACGAGTCGCGAGTCGAGACTTGTAAAGAAGCCGTTAGTCGAATTAATAAACACACTGTTAAATAAAACGCCGAGTATTTCTTTGGCACCCTACACATCCTACCACCTCAAATATTTCAATTCACCTCGGCAAAAAGTCTCAGAACAAAGTTTATAAAATCCAATTTAATCTATCCCGAAGAGATATCACTTGTCGACGATTTTGTTCTCGATGAATTATAAACCATTCAAAGTAACAAAGTAAGAGGCCAGGCCATTCATTACAAACTCCCGGTATCCAAAACCCAGTCGTGATTAACATCTTGCAGATATTGCGCAATAACGCAAGGACATCTGCACGGCTCGATATTAACTCAGATTTTCCCATGGAGAAATATCGTTCTTGCAAATATCCCCGTCGTAATTCTGTACGAGGGATGTACGTAAGTGCGTCTTTCTGTAAACTCCGCATCGGCCAACGTGAAATACGAGCCTGGTACCCGGTTGAATTCTTGCTGTTTATGAATAAGTATATTCGAAGCGAAGCGAAGTTCGATGCAGCGAACATCTCGCATCCGTCGATAAATTGCCTTCATTTGCATCTTTCCCGTCATGCTTTTTACAAGCTAAATCGCTTTTGTCTGAGTCCTTTACCCATTTTAACAAATAACACGAACTCAATGAACGAAAGATGACGCTCTAGTTTACGCATAATGGCCCGATCCTTAGTGAAAGTTGGTCGAAATTGATTGCTTCGATATTTTTGCAACATTAAGAATTATTTTTGCAAGATTATTCTTTTGGCCTTTAGGTGTGTCGTGAGATTATTTATCGTAGATTGGAATTTTTTTTTTATTATTATTTATTTATTTACATTTTACAATTTTTCCAGTAGGACATTTGGTAAAATATTATAGCTTAGTTATCACTAAGCTATATCGCAATATAGCATGTGAATGGCTACCCCCAGTGGGATACCATCTTCGAATTTGATTGATTTATTTCGGATTGGAATTTGATATTTGATTGGACTTAAGGGGGGGGGGGAGGTTTTAAAATTTTTTTTTGCATTTCTTTTATTTTTTAATTGAATGCATAACATCTTACGAATATTGTGTCAAAATTTCAAGTCGATTGGAGCAAAATTGACGAAGTTACGAGTATTTCCATACATGTCGGATTTTATTACCTACCCGACCCGAGCGTGCTATTGTTACCTGGCAGACGTATTTTTCTCTATATAATACCTAATCCTACACCCCAGATCTATTTATAGTACTTAACGACTTAAGTACAAACCTCCTTATACCTGTACTGTATATTTTGTCAGTGTAGAGTAACGTACAATGATTACGTGAAAGAAATGTGCTCGACTGTAAGAGAAGTAGCGAATCGATTTTTTTAATCTGCTATAAAAGAAGAAAGAGCAGCAACAGCCGAAGAACTATCATGGATGATAGCAACATCCTTTATGGACCTGGCATTGATGATTCAGTGTGAGCCGATAAAATTCGCTTATGAACGTTTTATACCAGATTTTTTAGTGTTCAAAACTTTAAAGCGTTTTCCCCGCAACTCACGTTTTCAAAGTCGGTGCCCGCAATTACTTCAAAACTACTACACCGATCCTTTTGAACTTTTTAAAACTACTTCTGTATATAATTTGCGAAGTAACGCTGTAGAGTTTTTTCAAATTTGTTAATTATTTTTATTTTAAAATAACAAATTAGCCGAAAATTTTCGCACAAAATCGCGTTTTTCTCTTCAAAGTGCTCCAAAAAAGTGAAAAATTGAAAATTTGAAAAAATCTTCGCAGCGTTACCTAGAGAAAACTGTCACCTAACGAATGAATATTAACTTTTTGATTTCTGATGATCCAGCACCAAGTTCTGAGGGGCCTCGCAATTATATTTTTTTCCGAGACACGTCCGAATAATTGCTGCCATTGCCGTATTTTTTAATATTTCTCCGTGAAAATTTTATACAATATTCTTCGAATGTCATACTTTAATGTACTATTGGTTTTAAAAACGAAATTTTAACTGTATCGTCAGAAAAAATTCACAAATACATGCCTTTTTTTGTACGAATTAACCTTACCCCCCCCCTTAATTAACTTGGAATTTTTTAAATTTAAATTGCATAATTTTTTTATATTATTCATATTATTACGATTTTTTAAAGATTATGGTGAGAAAATAGCATATTCTAAATTGCGGAAGTGTTGCTTCTCTTTTTCATTCTTCTTCTTGAACAAAATAAAACAAGCGAAGTTATACCTGTCGGGTTTACATTAGAATTAGGCTTAGGGGCGTAGAACTAATCTTCATTTGGATTACACATTGTGGTTATGCAATGGAGAAGACATTGACTGGTGTAAATACAATTATTACAGGACTTGACAAGTTTTTTTTTTATTTATTTATTTACATTTTACAATTTGTCCAGTAGGACATTTGGTAAAATATTATAGCTTAGTGGTATAATAATACAACATGTAGATGGCTACCCCCGTGGGATACCATCTTCGAATTTGATTGTTTTATTTCTTTAGTGTGGTGAGTGTTTGTTTGTTAGATTATGTCCTTTGTGAGATCTGTTGGGTGTTTCCTTTTTAATCTTCTTTTTATGTTTGATGCGCCGACCGTTTTCGCTGCCAGTCGGTTCGGGTGCGTTGCTATTCTTTCTCTGTACCTTCTTGCACATCTGTTAATCTCCTCCTTGACCGTTGGATTTCCCAGATCTTTCCGAATCTTTTTTTTTTCTTTTTATTTATTTGTTGAAATTACAATCAATTCTCGC
>NT_177389.1:0-511 GCF_000188095.3 Bombus impatiens
TTCCTTCCCGTTGGGGGTATTTCGACGTTTAAGCGCTCGTTGAACTCTATTTTACATTTCAAATTCAATGCACTACCGTTTAGTTTTCGAAATAAGCAAAATAGGTCACAAATCGCGAAGATTTCGTCGATTTTGAAGAAAACTGACTGTCATTTCCTTCACATTGGAGATCTTTCGACGTTTAAGCGCTCGTTGAGCTCCATTTTACACCGCAAATGCAATGCACAACCGATTAAGTGTTGACACAAGCAAAATAGCTCGCAAATCGCGAACATTTCGTCGATTTTGACGAAAACTAGCTGTTATTTCCTTCACGTTGGAGACATTTCGACGTTTAAGCGCTCGTTGAACTCCATTTTGACGTTTAAGCACTCATTTCACTCCATTTCACACTGCAAATGTAATGCACTACGGTTTAAGCGTCGAAACAAGCTAAATAGCTCGCAAATCGCTAAGATTTCGTCGATTTTGACGAAAACTAACTGTCATTTCTTTCCCGTTGGAGATATTT
>NT_177389.1:597-979 GCF_000188095.3 Bombus impatiens
TTAAGCGTCGAAGCAAGTAAAATCGCTCGCAAATCGCGAAGATTTCGTCGATTTTAACGAAAACTATCTGTCATTTCCGTCCCGTTGGAGGTATTTCAACGTTTAAGGGCTCGTTGAACTCCATGTTACACTGCAAATGCAATGCACTACCGTTTAAGCGTCGAAACAAGCAAAACAGCTCGCAAATGGCGAAGATTGCATGTAAAATCGCTCGCAAATCGCGAAGATTTCGTCGATTTTAACGAAAACTAACTGTCATTTCTTTCCTGTTAGAGATATTTTGACGTTTAAGCGCTCGTTGAACTCTATTTTTCACTGGAAATGGAATGCGCTAGCGTTTAAGCGTTGAAACAAGCAAAATAGCTCGCAAATCGCTAAGATT
>NT_177390.1:0-208 GCF_000188095.3 Bombus impatiens
TAATAATATTTACCGTGTATTGGAGTGTATATAACGACGGAAATAAAAAATAATAAGAAAAAGTAAGATATTATTAAAAATCGCTCTTATTAATAGATATAAATAATAGTTGAATAACCTTTTTCTAAGATTGCTAAAGATAACCTCAAAAGAAAATACAACTTTTTTGAAAAGTTTAACGATAAATTATATTACAATTTTAAATTAA
>NT_177391.1:0-378 GCF_000188095.3 Bombus impatiens
AATAATCCTAAGGAACTGTAATAAAACTAAACATTCGTACTTTACCGTTAGGGCTTTCAAAATTAAAATATACAATTAATCGTATTAAAATATATTCAAGTCGAGACGTTCCTTATGGTTATTGCTCCATCAGTGAAGAAACGTGGGTTTTCCCATTTTTCACGGGATTTCTACCCGCAAGTGACCAGTGAAGGGACGAGCAACATCCAGCCACAGGTTTTCTCTGCGTCAGCATCGTCACCGAATTTCGCTGGTTTTCCATCTTTAGATCAGTCAACATCCCTTGACTGGTTTTTTATGCGTTAACCAGTCAATGTCTTGGATTGGTTTATCAGCTTTAGATCAGTCACCTGTTTAACTTATATCTATACACACCGA
>NT_177392.1:0-206 GCF_000188095.3 Bombus impatiens
GGTTATATGGTATGAAGGCATAACGTATTACGCTATATGGGATGACGTTATAACGTATTACGTTATATGGTATGATGTTATAACGTATTACGTTATATGGGTCGACGTTATAACGTATTATGCTATATGGGATGTGGTTGTAACGTATTACGTTATGTAGGATATCGTTATAACGTATTACGTTATATGGGACGACGTTATAACGA
>NT_177393.1:0-464 GCF_000188095.3 Bombus impatiens
CCTAAGGCCTGGAAAGTCTTACTGATTACTCTCATTCCTAAACCCGGAAAACCGGTTTATGAAACTAGCTCCTATCGCCCAATTAGTCTTCTACCTACCCTGTCTAAACTCTTCGAGAAGATGCCAACGAATCGACCCCTTTCACTCCTAGAGGATTTGAAAACACTCCCAGATCACCAATTCGGCTATCGAAAACAACATTCAACAGTAGAGCAAATCCATCGCATAACCCGCATGATCAGCCAATACCTTGAAAAGAAAAAATATTCCTCAGCGGTATTCCTAGACATCCAACAGGCATTCGACAAAGTATGGCATGAAGGGCTACTATACAAGCTTAAAAAGATCCTACCTCACCCCTACTACTCCATCCTAAAATCCTCCCTAACCAATAGACAATTATGTTTAAATGCCTAGAGACCACTTCCGCAACATTCCCAATAGAATCCGGCATACCCCAAGGT
>NT_177394.1:0-396 GCF_000188095.3 Bombus impatiens
CGTCGGGGATAGGGTTGCCGGTGTTTGAGGAGTGTTCATTGAAGGTAACCATCGTTGTAACGAAGATACGATTTATTGACACAGGTATGGATAACACAGGTTTGACAATCTACCACGGCGGTGAGACGTCCGCGACACTAGTGACAGTGGTCTTAGGTTCTATAACGAATCCGCGGTCGACGGGATGACAGACGGGCGCTCTCGCTGAATCTGACTCGTAAAAATAATTACCAAGCGTAAAGACGTTACTCTTTAGTCGTCGGGGGCGCAAAAAAGAATGCCTCCCGTCCCGATGATGCCACCGAGGAAAACTATAATGGGGTGTGTCTAGGGACACGAGAAGGGACATGAGATCATCGGATTCGTCGAGGAAAGCCTTCGTTTAGGAAGTAAGGG
>NT_177395.1:0-504 GCF_000188095.3 Bombus impatiens
ACGTAATACGTTATAACGTCATACCATATAACGTATCACGTTATAACCTCATGACACATAACGTAACACGTTATATCGTTATACCATGTAACGTCATACATTATAACGACGTCCCATATAACGTAATACGTTATAACGTCATACCATGTAACGTAATATGTTATAACGTCATATCATATAACGTAATACGTTATAACGTCATACTATATAACGAAATACGTTATAACGACGTCCCCATACAACGTAATACGTTACAACGTCTTCCCATATAACGTAATGCGTTATAACGTCGTCCCACACAACATAATACCTTATAACGTCAAACGATATAACGTATTACGTTATAACGTCGTCCCATATGACGTAACACGTAATAACGTCGTCCCATATAACGTAATACGTTATAACGTCCTCCCATGTAACGTAATATGTTATAACGTCATATCATATAACGTAATACGTTATAACGTCATACTATATAACGAAATACGTTATAACGACGTC
>NT_177395.1:3075-4253 GCF_000188095.3 Bombus impatiens
CCATACAACGTAATACGTTATAACGACATACCACATAACGTATTACATTATAACGTCGTCCTATGTTATGTAACACGTTACAAATTCGTCCCATATAACATAATAAGTTTTAACGTCATACCGTATAACGTAATACGTTATACGGTCTTCCCATATAAAGCAATACGTTATAACGTCGTCCCATACAACGTAATGCGTTATAACGTCATACCACATAACGTATTACGTTATAACGTCATAACATACAACGTAATACGTAATATCGTCGTACTATAGAACGTATTTCGTTATAACGTCGTCCCATACAACGTAATACGCTATAACGTATTTCCATATATCGCAATACGTTATAACGTCGTCCCATACCGTCATACCATACAACGTAATACGTTATAACGTCTTCCTATATAATGTAATACGATATAACGTCGTCCCATACAACGTAATACGTTATAACGTCTTCCCATATAACGTAATACGTTATAACGTCATACCATATGACGTATTACGTTACAACGTCATGACATATAATGTAATACGTTATATCGTTATACCATACAACGTAATACGTTATAGCGTCATCCCATATATCGCAATACGTTATAACGCCAACCCATTTAACATAATGCGTTATAACGTCATCCGATATAGCGTAATACGTTATACCTTCATGATATAGAACCTAATACGTTATACTTGCATACCATATAACGTAATACGTTATAACGTCATACCATACAACGTAATACGTTATAACGTCTTCCTATATAATGTAATACGATATAACGTCGTCCCATACAACGTAATACGTTATAACGTCTTCCCATATACAGCAATACGTTATAACGACGTCAGATTTAACGTAATACGTTATAACGTCCACCATAAAACGTAATACGTTATAACGTCGTCCTATATAATGTAATACAATATAACGTCGTCCCATACGACGTAATACGTAACAACGTCTTCCCATATAACGTAATTCGTTATAACGTCGTCCCGTACAACATAATACGTTATAACGTAAAACGATACAACGTAAAACGTTATAACGTCGTCCCCTACATCGTAATACGTTATAACGTCTTCCCATATATAGGAATACGTTATAACGTCGTCCCATATGACGTAACACGTTATAACGTCGTCCCATATAACGTAATACGTTATAACGT
>NT_177395.1:8306-8691 GCF_000188095.3 Bombus impatiens
GTTATAACGTTATGCCATATAACGTAATACGCTATAACGTCGTCCCAGATAACGTAATACGTTATAACGTCGACCTATATAACATAATGCGTTATAACGTCATCCGATATTGCGCAATATGTTATACCTTCATACCATAGAACCTAATACGTTATACTTGCATACCATATAACGAAATACGTTATAACGTCATAACATGTGACCTATTACGTTATAACGTTATGCCATATAACGTAATAGGTTACGAATTCGTCCCATAGAACGTAATAAGTTATAACGTCGTCCCATACAACGTAATACGTTATAACGTCTTCCCATATAAAGCAATAAGTTATAATGTCGTCCCATACAACGTAATGCGTTATAACGTCATACCATACAATGT
>NT_177396.1:0-13178 GCF_000188095.3 Bombus impatiens
TTCTTTCTGCGTTATTATACAATAACGTAAATGTGTATGATCTATGGTTAGCACTGTTTCAACCAAGATATACAAAGCAGTCATTGCGTTTCAATTGGAGTCGAATGTGAATACAGCACATACATCGTGTAGTTTTTCAACTGATGATGAAAAGAAGTTCGTACAGGATATTATCAGTGAACTGCTTGCTGCGCGAAGTAAAGATATTGATAACAATTTTTCCACTTTCACTAGACGGAAAAATTATGTTTTTATATGTTCAAGATAAATAAATTTTAACTCTGTTAGGCATTTTTCTTTTAGGAGTTTAAGAAATACTTTATGTGTATAATGTTACATATCTAAACAATTGATAAATAAAGCATAGATACAACAAAATACAAAGGTATAGAATCATTTGTTTCATAAAATAGAAAAGATTATTCCTGCAGAATTTAAAATTTTACGAAAGAAAAAGACGAGAAGAAATTTGAGAACCATGATAGAAGTGAAAGACAAATCCTTTGTATTGAACTTTTAATGACTTATTCTTTTTCAAATGACTTCCAGTATGAGATTTAAAAAATCGCTATTTAAGTGTTGAATATGCACGAATAAAGCGAAATCAAGTTTGTTAATATCTATCGAGGATACAAAATTACTTGATAAATTAGTGCAAATTAATATCTCGCACTACGATATATCCTCCTGTAGTACCGCTAATAATTTTATAGTTGGTACGATATTAAACTTCAATAAACTCTATAGAAAAAATTATAACATAAAATAATGGATACAATAAATTTTTCTCTGTGCAACATCACCATCAACATCATCCTGTGTTACATCGGTTACGGTTACACCATCGCGTACGACAACGATTATTAATGAGTTAATGATGTTATACCTAAATATCTAGTTCCCACCGTAGTCGAAGCAAAATGTTTCTGTATTACGAAAAAGAGTGTCATCATTCGCAAAGCGATATTTGACGCAGAATAAATATATTATCTTACTAAATTGCTACCGTTTGTCCTGTTCGTAGGTAAAGAGAGGTCTCCTTTGTTCAACAAACTCTTATTAAGTTGACAATGCTTAATGACGGCATCACGTATTACGACCATCGAGTAGCAGGAAGCAGAGTGTTGCATTTTACACTTAATCACTTAAATCATTTGTTTATTTTGATAAGCACATGCACGCGCATACGATATAATTTGCATACAAAGATACACAACACTCGACGATGGGGACACATCTTATAAATCTAAGGATTTTCTCCATTATGAACTGCCTTAACAAAAATTTTACACCACCTTTACACAACGTTTACGTATGAAACGTACTGGTGTAATTTTTGTATTTTGTGTTTCAACGTGCAAGCGGCTATTCCGATCGTAATCAGAAACTAAGATGATCAATTTTATTTCTTCCCTATGTTGGAATTAGTTGTTCTTGTAGTACTTGGCGCTCCTGTCGAAATATATCTTTATTTCTTTCTATATTTTGATGAATTTTCACATTAAAGAATCCTTTTGATAATTATCTTATTTTTCAGATCGAAAAGACGAAATTTTAGAATCACAACAAGCAAATAATTTTACATAATTTCATTTTTGATGAATTATCCTCTTCTCTCTTGAAATACTAATAAGTTATTCTATAATTCTAAAAATTCTTTATTCAATAAAAATGCAACAAAAATTAATTTCTGCATTTGTATTGTTATTTATTGTCGCCAAGTAGCAGATCTCTCGTGATACCATAAAATACCACGAAAAATACTATACTAGAAGCATCATTCCAACATACGGAGAATCTTCAAAGGAATGTTCGTTTAATTATATATTTTTTTATAAAATCTATCTTCTGTTCCTTTTCCCCTCACAACTCAATGTCATATTTCTTTACTTTGCATTCACGCATATTTTCTTCGGGCATTCAATTAACAAACATGATTCCAATTAGCGTACACACAAGGTGATGTATAGTTTCTTGTAAATATGTACCGGCTGAATATCATCAGACGGAACGTGCTATAAACACAGATATGTAGATTTTTATAGAGACCGTAAGTGTGAAATAAAACAGAATTTGCGGTAATTAGTCACCATGAATGGAGAAGTGAAAGTCTTGCTCAGGCTTGTTTCTGGTACACCCCCTTCACCAACGTCCACGCTAAGATCCTTTTTACAAGGTCATACGTGGCGAGCGGTGGAGGGGGTCTGGCCGCTATGCTTGGTCCACCTCGTGACAAACTTCCATATAGTCTGGATTATGCATTATATCCTTTATCATGTCCTTTAAGATCGGATAACGGGGAAAGATTGGATACACTTTTGAGCTATTGTATTCCTCCTGTGGGAGACAGAGCATTAGTATTATTAACATAAGGTAGGTCATGGTCTATGACAAAATAGTGAGTAATTGTAAATTGGTAAATGAAAAAATTAAAGAATTCATGACAAAAACAATTTCTGTACACGTTTATTTTTCTCCATGACAGCGAGTGAGATCCGTTAAAACGTACCGCACGCGTACCGAGCGAAAATTCACAATCGATTTTCTCGAAAACAAAGCCTCAAACGAAACATTTTTATTAAAAATTGTTATTCTATATTTTCGACTTCTTTTTTCGCGTAGAATCATCTCCTTTCCGCTTGTACCACCAGTTACCAAACACCCTGTATAATAATATGTACAATATACACAATTCCTGAGTGAGTGCATTTATAATCATATCGCAGAAAAACTATACCTATTTAATTATAGCCATAAAGACCTCGTGACGAAGGTTTTTATAAAACTGGTTAATTTTCATTTGATAGTTAAAGTATAGATTATTTTTTATAACATTAATTCTACCCTGTTGTGAGTTTGCGTTATTATCTAAGAAGTAAACAAATTTTACAAGTATTGTTTTTATTATCAACCCTCTTAATTGTACTGGATCTGTCATTTGCTTGGTAAGGAAAAGTTCGATAATTTCAATTTGGAAAGAATTAATGAACATTGTGATTATATTTTTATATCTAGAATAACTATTAGATTATTATCAATGTTATCACATTGAATATTTTATTTTATCTTATAAAGTGAAAAGGCAGATAAAGAGGCCCTTTACCACTATGTGATAACTAAATTTATATAAGAAATTTATATAAGAAACCTTTCATATGGTTCATAATATTATAATATTGTGGATGTTTATGCATTAGAATCAGTGTAAATATATTAAAAATTGAACAAGGATAGGTACACGAGGTTGCTAATGACCGTGGAAAGCAACATTAAAACGAGAAAAACAAAAAGTAGAGAAAAACAAAAGTCATGAGTTGGAGGTCATTTCAAATCATGTTGTTGTTTTGCCTCGGAGTATCAGGATCGTTAGAATACACGTAATATAAGAATAAATAAACTCCGAGCAAAACAATGTCGCCGCTACGTGCAATCGTCGAACGAAGACGAATGTGAATTTTCCGACTCTCCCCCGAGCAGTATAATCAAGCGAACGCGATCGCAAGGAAACGAGTTACAGTCAGCTGTCGATCAGTTATCAACCAGTTATCAACGAATTATCCGCGATCTAATTAACGAGTCATTAGCGATCCTATTTTACGACTGTCTTAGCGAATCGGGTAGTACGAGCGTCTTTGTGAACATTGTCTGTATACTAATCTATCATTTTAAATATTTTCGACGGTTTCAACAACGAGTAATTTCGTCCATTAAACCCCACCTCTACAGACGTTTAATTGTATTTGTAAATTATGATATACTTGGATATAAATATACAATTGTTTTATTCTAAAAAGTACGTTCCACATTTTTCTATTTTTCTAGAAGCTTTAGACTAATAAGATGTAGATTAGAATTTGTTTCAAGCAATACGTTACGAAACTGTCTGTCTAAGAAAAGCAACGCGAAGAAATCTTGATCAATCAGTGCCGGAAACTATTATTTCTTTACGAACTTTGTCAGGTTTGAAGTGAGCATTGTGGATAATGATAAATCTATGTGGGCCGCGCAGCGCTAAGTTATTCCTACTTTATTCATCTCGGTCGTACCATTTCTTCTTAAACGAAGTATCGGTATTGTGGGTACGTCATATAAAAATCTCTGACCGGCATTTTTGCATTTATAAGACAATGTGAAGAAACGTTTTTGACTTTGAACAATAGCTCCGTTGACGCAAATAAATTTTTATAATTTTACGAACAGTCATTTCTTTTCTCTGTTGAATAACTTCTTTTATAGTTACTCTGTTTGGATAATGAAGGACGAAGAAATAAAGTGGGATTTACGTATAAGATATGTATATATGTGTATTTGCATGCTAAAAACATAAGGAAGGTTCTCAAGCGAGCATGTTTTCGAACATGTTTTTCAGGAATTATTTACCAACTTATTCAGTTTCGATACATGTAAAAGAAAGAAAAAAAGACATGTGAAGCAAAGAATAATTTGGTTTACTTAGTTTATAAATACCTTTAAGTCTCGAATGAGATTTCTCAGTCCCGTGTACTTTTTCAATAATCTGTACAGGTCGTTAGTCATTTGAGTGTTCTCTGCTTCAATTTGAGCTGTTGTCATACCTATACATACAAATAAATATGATATATATGATATATGTATATATTACCACTTATATATATATAATATATTATATATATTATATATTATATATATTATATATTATATATATTATATAATATATATATATATATATATATACAGAGGAATAAATCGATAGAGAACAAATGTAAAACCTATTACGTTCAATGAAAAACGTATATAACGTATATGCTATTTGATGCAATGCGTAATTGACTTAATCAGTAATCTATTTTAAAGTCATATCGGGCTTTATCTTTTTATGACACGTTTAACATTTTCTATAAGAAGTTGAACCTCAATGTTTTACACATTATATGACATTTCATTCCAGTTATATTTATTTTCTTTCTATTCGCTTTATTCTACAGAATCGACTATAAGATAGATAATTTTTAACACTAAAATTGTCTTAACAATTCATGTTAAATTAATTGACAATTAAAATGACCAATTTGCAATTTTTCATAGTAATTTTTGTAGCACTATATGTATGTATGTTTATGCATTCACAACTGGGGAACTCGTGTGATTTTTTGTAAAATATATAAATAAAAACTTGCATTTTCTTGAATTGTACATCAATTTTTACACACCTTCCATTTTGATCTCTTTGGTGCAAGTTTTGTATTGTAGACGTCGGTAATAGTAGCGTTAATGGCTTTGAAAAGTATGTCGTAATTAACCATAATTTGTAATAGGTGTATTTATATTATATAGATAGTAAGAAAAAGCAATATATGTATAGTTACATACGTATAGATCTTAGGTAAGAACAGCGAAGAACTTAATTGTTTTAAAACTGTTATTCATCTATTATACTTTATTAAAATTTTATTTTAAAGACATATATTTAACAACAAAACTAAGTTAGTAAATTATTTTACTATTACCAAATGATCATGTTTGTCTTCAAATTGTAGTATCAATTCTGATGAAATGGATGTTTGAAATGGTTTCAAGGGGGACATAATTTGACGTGATTAGTTTTTGTAAGAATATGCGTAGTGGACATATGTAGGTCAAGTTTGTTTTTTTAGATGAAATCATATATCTTTCATTACGTTAGCCGATCCAGCTCGTAATTTTGCGTAAAAAAAATAAATCTATCATAACATAGGACTATTAATTTAGCAGATAGTTTAATTTCAGTTCGAATTCAATTCATAACTGGAATCACTGCGATAACTTCTCAGATATATTTTATTTATTTTTATTTTTATTTTCGTAATATTCTCTAATAATCGCTACAACTTATTTTCGTAACATTTTTATTGAACCATGTTATGATATATCCAACGATATCATTGAAATCATATACATTCCGTAATTCTTTCGTGATCAGTTATCTCTTTAAAATATTTATAAATCTTTCATATAAGCATTTCGTATGATATTATATATAGATAGTAACATTATAATATAATATTATAAATTAACAATATTATTTTTATTATTAACACGTTGACCGTATTCGGGTGTCGCTTATTTGACTACTTGCGAAGGATCGCCGTAGGTATTTGAAAAGATATTCCATAATAATAAATGGTTAATTAATAATTAATTGTAATAATAGTTGAATTGTTATAAAATAAAAATACGAAAATGGTTTATTAAAAAAATTATTTAGAATGTAAAACTTTAAAGCATTCTATACACAGCTGAGGTTGGTCGGGACAATTTGGACAATAACTTATTGTTTTCTTCAAATTCTTTCGTGTCTTTGTTCGCTCCATTCCACGTCTTTTATTTACATAACGTAGTTTGCATGCGCGTCTAATACTTCTTTCGGAATCGTTTTTTCGAACGGCGATATTATGCCGACTCCGTCGAAGACAAGGATATTTTGTATTTTCAGACAACCCTAATAATTTTGCAACTAATAATTGTCTAAATATTCTAATATTTATATTTTTTCTTGTTGCAATTTTACAAACCGTCAAAGCGTTTACAACAGAAATTCCCAAAAAGAATCGAATGGCAAGTTTTCTGTACCATTTGATTCCTTTTCTAATTGTGGTGGCATAAGAAACCATTTAGTCGGAATAACCTATACCACACTTTCCTTCGTTATATTCAACAACAGCTAGTGGTTTTAATGTTGCGAACAAACGAAACGAAAGATCATTCTTGAGACCACCACTTGAGCAATTCGCATTATTAAAATATCGATGGGAGTACCTAGCAGGGAACGCAGGGATCACTGGTACCGACGAAGATTTCTTTGAAAACACACGTGGCAGTCAACGTGTTAAAATAGATACATTCTCGAAAAACAAACATATGTATGTTTAGCAATTGTTCTCTAATCTATTGATTTTCAACTTTATATTTAAACATCTTATACATTGGAACAATCCATATTTGGAAAATTGATCTTCTGTAATAGAATTTCAACTCACTTTCGAGTCTTTCAATGCGTTCTCTTTTGGTATCAGCTTCCTCGGCCAGACGGGCCGAAGTTTTCACACCCTCCCCGCTTTTGTGGGTCTTTTCCATAATGGAACATGCGCGTAGAACAAAGGCAGGCACTGTTTCCTGTTTTTCCTGTTTAGGTATATCCACCAGTGTCCAGTATTGAGTCTCCAACTTGATGACGTCCTAGAAAGATAAAGTCATAGATGCCCTTGTATATTTACAAATATAGATCATTTGACATATTTTTGCGCCAACTTGTTTACAGTGACATTTAAGCATTAACTAGTTAGATAGAAACATATTAGATTTTTTATTTTAAATAAATATTTTAATATCTTAATCTGAATTAACTCCACTAATTTCATTATTACGATATTTAGTAATTAATTAGTAAAATAAAAACATATTGAATTTTCTGTTTTTGAAAAATATTATATCTTGGTTTAAAAACATTTTAATATTTTAAACTCAGTTAAAACTATTTATACATTAATACAAATATTTCTACATCAACCTCTTTATTTTGACGTTTAAAGATTAATTAACCGTATATAAATGTATTGCAGAAATTTTGTTTTTGAAGCATATTATACCTTAAATTTAAAAAATGTTCCAATATTTTCAGTTTGGTGGATCTCCTACTCAACATTTTTTAATAAGAAACTTTTCCATAAAATTAAAAGTTAGTAACCAAAAAATAATTTCAATTCGATGGATTTTACTTACATAAATAGAAATATATATAATATAAAATACATAATCGACAAGAGAAGCCGGGAAGTCTTTGTAAAAGATTGTAAAGAGCAAATAAAATAAGTATGGAACACGTCCAAAAAATATCTAGAAATAAAACGATAGGACGAACTAAAGATTCTTAAAGAGGAAAGGGTGAGGGTGATAAAGGAAAAGAAGGAGGAAAAACAAGAAAAAGTGGAAAGAGGATGGAAAAGCAAATTCATGAGCGATTCCTGGGGGACGAAAGAAAGAAAGAAAAGGGAGAAGCAAGGGAACGAGAAACGGGTAAGGGAAACACAGGAGGATAAAGAAAGAAAAGTGGTAGGAAATGAAGAAACACTAAACAAAGACATAGAAGAGGAAGAAGCACGGAAATCTCTGAAATTGACGAAAAAGAATAAAGCAGCAGAACAAGATGAACTTAAAGTTGAATTTTTAGGAAACGTACTCAGCAAATGGATGCCAAAATTGAGAGGACTTCTTAATGAAATAGCTAGCGAAAAACTGAGGAGAGATAAGGATTTTTCCAATAATATACATATCAAGTAAGGGACGAGGAAGTAGCTTCCAATTACAGAGGAGTCATCCTCCCGATCGTTGAATATGAGTTAATGACGATTTTAAGTTATCAACAAAGATTTTGGGAGGGAGAATCAGAAGATGACAAGATACTAAAGGAAAGTCAGGCAATCTTTTGATAAAAGAGAAGTATGCTAGATCATACATTTGTCTTAAATGGCCTAATCGATAATAAATTTAAAAAAAAGGCAGAAAACTATATATTGCATTTAAAGATTTTAAGGTCTTCAATTTATCTGAGACAGGGAACTGATATTCAAAATGAATGGAAGTAATCAATAGGTATAAATACTTGGGGCATTGGTTATCAACGGGTAACACGTTGCATTTAAGCATTTAAGGATCACCGTATCGCAGCGAAAGTCTGAAAAACCGCGAATACAGTAGGGAGCTTGGCGAGAAGAACAGAAATTGGAGGCTTGAAAAGAAAGTTGTACTTAATAGATACACCAGTACAGGGTTCGTGTATGGAATGGAAGTACGCAGTTGGAAGAGAAGGAAGAAGAGGAAATAGAAAGAGCACAGAGAAGATGCCTGAAAATAATTCCAGTATCAAATACCAACATTCCAGAATACATATGGAGAATGGAGTCTGACGTTAGGAGAATTAAGGTATAAGTATGTAAAAGGGCAGCGAGTTATATCCCCGAGATATTACAGATAGGAGCAGGCACAATTCATCAAATTGCAGACCTCCGCAGAATTGAAAATGAAGCGCCATCAGTATAGAAAAGAGAAGTAATTGATGTAATGGAAGAAGTAGAAACTGAAACAACATAGGAGATGACAAGAAAGCAGGAAAGATTTGAAGAAGAAAAAAGAGAGCTTAAAAGAGGGTTAAAAATAAAAGAACAGGGAAGGATGATTGGAGCAAACCTGACGAGTCAAGCTATTGTGATTGGTGCAAGATAGGAATGGAAATTGAAGAATATCTGGAGGACAAAATGGTGGAAGAGAAACATAAGGAGCGGTAGCCGAGAATAAAATATGACAATGTGGAAAGAGCAGGGAAAAAGGCGTTTAGGGAGAAAAAATGTAAGGTATACAGAGAATATGGAGCACATACACAGTTGCTTGGGAATCTTAAAGAATTTCTATTAAACTACATAATACTTCTAATAGATAGATAGTACAAAATGCATAATGTCGTATTGAAAAACAAAGTTTCTTGAAAAAATAAAAATAATCTTTTTTTTGAAAATTTATCTACTAAATTCAAGAATTTTGGTTTAATTAAAGAAACATAATATAACTTACATTTATATAGTTTTAATAAAATATCAAAAAATATCATTTGTTTATCTACTGCAAATTGTACTTTTGTTGACATATTGATAGAAAGGAATATTTCTTTGGAAAGTGTAGATAAACACTTTCATTATTATAGTATTGCGTAAATTCTGAGAAAAGAAATACAAGGAAAAGAGTTCAGAATGAATTAGTGTCCAAAGTAATTGACTGTTACAGAATATCCCGTCTTTTCATCTACGTATATTGATAAGTTACATGAAACGAATAAAAGCAAAGAAAACCATAGCTTCTATTCGGTTCGGAAAGGTTCGGAAAAGTTCGGAAAGAAAGCTATATATATATGTATTGATTCAGACCAACTATTTTATTAGGATTCTTTCCTAATTTCAAACATAGAAATCCTTCGAATGATTCATGTCTTTTTTATCTATAAGAATATTTGTTAAAAGATTTATCGTTTCGAGTATTAGTTAGTTATCTAAATTAAGTAATATTTACTTATTTATAATACTTACTTATAAATTATACTTATCTATAATAAGTATTAACTTATTATAAATAATCAGCCATGTCACTGCGCCACGCCAGAAAAATTACTGAAAATTCTCAACACGAGAATTGATTGTAATTTTAATAAATAAAATAAATAAAAAAAAGTATTATTTGTATTTAAAAATTATTTATCGATGATGTTTTGATGATATTATCTGTATATACATTTGTAATTGTAGGTATCAAATTATTAGGGCCGAAAGTGAATTTACATAATTAGTTGTTTAATAATTAGTACTGATGACGAATTGATTTTTAAAATATTAATTTTATTGTTGGAAATTGAACCTGAAGTTTGTATCTACGATCTTAATCAAAGTGAACTTTACACCTTTCAACTCACTTAACATATACCAGTGTTATTAGCATTCGTTGTAACGTTACTAGACAAAAAGATGTACGGAAGAGAATACGGTCAGTGGATTTCACTGGACAATTGTAGACAAAGATGTGCAACTGTGTTAGGAACGAAATTGCTTTTTGTTCGCTATATTTTCACGTACCTATATTCGTATACTATTCATATTAAAGGAACCACGAAAATAATTTATTATCTCTCATAAATGTCTGGATTGCATTCGTGGTATGTACCTGTTATGAAACTAAAGATAATCCTATTAAAATGTAATGCAATCTAGATTACTAGACTTTAATAATACACTGGAAAAGTTTACTTACATTTTCTTTCATAGAAATCCTGTTTAGTCTAGTATTAACGAATAAAATCAATATTATCTAATATATGTCATTTAATAAAATTAATATTTTTTATTTAAATATTAACACTACAACGATTCACTTCATGTCAAAAATTGATAAAATATGGTTTTTATAATATAAATGAATATAGAAGTATCGTTAATGTTAATTATACTGATATTTGAAATCTATTAAGTAATGTTTCACGTTGAAGAGTATGTTATAAATTACGTAGAATTCATGAATACGTTAGATAACTTTGAATACTAAATTATTAATCTTTAAGAATACAATATTATAATTACCTTAATCATTAGTTTTAACAGGTTGTAACGTTGAAATACGTTACGAACTTGCTTGCTATCAGTATATTTGCACATGAGTTCAACAAGGGCACGTTTAGCGATCTCGTAGCTTCCGTCGAGGCGTATCCTTACGATTCTTAATCTTTCGTTTGTTTCAATCACCTCTTCTTTAGTTTGTCCACCTACATTAACAAATATAACAGAATATTTTTGCACATTACGTACATTCTATATATTCTTAAACCTTCAAGTTTCTTATAAATGCATAAACATCCGCAGTTTACTAATAATCCAGAAGTAATTCTACCAGTGTGAATGAGGTTCCTTAATTTTAAATTGTTTTAGTAGGCTAGTTTAATTTAACATAATTTTGCAGATATTTTTTAATGTATTCTTATTATGTAAAATATAGGATGCAAAATAAGATCAGGTTCTAAAAATTATATAACCTAATCCAAACTACTGAGTATTTCTTATAAGTCGATTATGAATGTTTATGCAAATTCATATTCTTATAAATGTAATTAAATAAGTGGAGTCTAACTAGAAATCTGTATCGTTTATTAGATATTATTACAGTATTGTATTTCAAATATCTTTCCATATATAAACACTCGCAGTCTATTTATCACTTATGATTCAATGACACCTTTTTTGAGGTTGTACATTCCAATATATGCATGTTTTATCGAAGGAATAAGCAAGACATTAAGCCTTGCACTTTTTGAACTGTGGTCAAATATTCTTACTCTGATTTTTTGAGAAGCCATAATGCATCAGAGCTACAATCAGCATTCTTAAGAACAATATTTATCATTTTGTGAGTTAATAATTTGCCCAAATGTTATTTTGAATTTGGAAATTAATAATATTCTATAATTTTGTAATGAATAATACTTCTAAAAGTGATGATTAAACAAATATGAATATATGTTTCATTTTCGCTAAATATGACTAGTTTACAAAAATGTAAACTATTAATTTTAATATTTATTAAACAATGTATGTATGACATACATATATCTATGAGGACATACATACAATAAATAAAGCTTAAATATACAATAACACTAGTACTAGTTTAATTAAATTTCATTGATATTTACTTCCACACCTGTCCATTTATTTTTGGCCATGACTCTATATATTTGATTAATTAAAAATGTAGTAAGGGAAAATCTTATAACCTTTACTATTTCTAATTGACAATATTTTTTCATCATATATACAATTTTTCAATTATTACTATTCATAATTTCACCTTCATACACATTAGATCTTTTGACAAAAATCTATACGTTTAATGAATTACAAATGTAGTAAAGGAGATCAAAACAAATTTTACTATTTTTAATTAACAATATCTTATTGGTATACATAGATATATCTGATTTTGTTTTCTTAGGAAATATTATTCTATCACATACGTATTCTAGAAAAGTAAACAAATCGTAGGTTTGACTTTCATAAAGTTGTTCCGTAAAAAACAATATAAATAGTACTTCTGACGCGTCGATATACCAACTGTGGACGTAAAAGTTCCTACTTTAATTCATTCTATTCATGATCTAAGAATCGACCATTTGGCACATGGCCAATACCTTATATCTAGCAGTTGGTATGAACATCTTTATCCCAATTCTCCGGCATTACTATACCGCAACCAAGTACAAGTTTTAGGAAATCGACATTTAAGATCGTGTAACCTTCCCTCGGAGTTTAAATTGTCTGGATATTAAAATTATTTGTTACTGCTGGAAGGTTACTTACTTTTGGAAAATGTTAAGGCATTACGCAGAATTAAATTTCAATTAATTTCAGAGATACGTAACGAACCATCGTATCGATACGAGATACGTATCGATATAGTGCGTATAAATTAAAATTAAATTTTCGTACAATAACGTAAGAACATCAAGAAAAGAAAAGTTAAAAGTAGTACATGTATTTAAAATTAATGTGAAATAATATATATGTCGGAGATGAAAGGACATCGAAGCTTCCCCTTTGGAACTTCGGGACAATCCCCTAAATCCCCTAACACCG
>NT_177396.1:13347-17644 GCF_000188095.3 Bombus impatiens
GGAGTAATTCTATAGCTCTCCTTAAAAGAAATATTTGTAGCGGCACGCGACAGTAAACATTCCAACGGTTTCTGTCCCGTGGCTCGCCACACGCAGATCCTATTCTTCTGGTAACCAACCAGATGCCGACGCGTCTCTGCAGTACGTGATCAGCTAGTCCGAGGGCCCTTATAAATATTAAGATTTAGTTATCTAAAGTCCTTCAAACAGACAAACAGTCTTTGTCCCAACTACGGGAAAATAGGGGAGACCTATTTTTCAACGAACGGCGTCTCCCACTAGCAACTTTCCCTCGAGTGCGGCTAGCATCTTTTTCTAACCACCGATATGGAGATTGACCAATTAGCAGCAACGCCAATTTCCCTCGTCTAGCCTCGAACGAAGGCTATCCTCGACGAATCCGATGATCTCGTGTCCTTAGACACACCCCATCATAGTTTTCCTCCGCAGCATCATCGCGACGGAAAGTCATTCTCTCGTGAGGTCGTATTAGCGAGTTACTTAGTGTCTGTACGCTCGGTGGATATTCCACGTTTTACCAAAGAGCCCAACTTAGATATTGTGAGCATGTTCATCTATCATCCCGTTGACCGCGGATTCGTTATTGAACCTAGGATCATTGTCATTAGTTTCTCGAGCATCTAATCACCACGGTTACATGTCCAATTCTATAATAATCGTATTTGCACTAGTCAATGTCTTCTCTATTGCATAACGACAACGTATAATTCGAACGAAGATTCGTTTTACGCTCCTAACTCTAATTCTAATGTAAACCCGACATATACATAGAACGGTAATACACAATAACTGCCTTAATTCTTTGACAATGCAGTAAAATGACAAGGAGTTCAGGAATAATGTAAGAATGATCGGTACTCTACGTTTATTCTTCTCACACGCCAATCGAAGACTGTCTTCCGTTTTTTTGTTGACATTCGCACTCACGTACATACATACGCACACTCACACCCATTCAGGAATCAACCATCGGTCGCATCTCAGCATCGATATCGGTACCTCAAAGATACTTTATATTTTTGCCGCAGTTATATTCCAATCTTAAACTCGGTATTTTCTAACACATTGTCCTCGAATGCTACGCATCGCTGTCACTATTTCAATTGAACGATTTCATATGATCTTCGGTCGTGGTGATTACCGAAAGTCCTTCACAATCACTCACATGAACTATCTCATACAGATCACTACGTTTAACTCTATTTATCCTATATGTCTTAAACATTTCTGTTTCAATTTGAACTTCGATCCAAACTGTATTCGTTCAGTAAACACTAGGTCACTTCTTTTGTATTTCCTCATTATCAAACATTACCGATATTTCTTATTGTCTTCCTGCATTTTTAATAGATTTTGCTTTGCCATTACTCTCAGTTTGTCACGATTTTCCTGAAACTCTTGGATCGTCTCTTGCTCAATGTGCGTAATAATTTCCTGATCTCGTTTTTATCGCATCCGCGTACAGAAGATAATCTCGGAGAACTCCGTCATACCTATACCGCGTTAGTAAATACTATTGCCACATCGTCGTATCTCAGTTCTGCCCGAGCAGCCGAGCTAAACGGGCGTGTAAAACAGTGCTTCAGAGAAAGTGCGGCAAGTGGGGAAGAGAAATTTAAGAACGGTTACGCCTATAGTCAAACGGTGGAAACCCGTGTCTTCTATTAAGAAGATTAGCAAACCTACCATGGAGAATATTGTACCAATAAAAATTATTAACAAACAAGATCAATACTACATATACAAAACAACAGATACATCAAAAACAAGTCAACCAACAAACCAAGGACAGGACTGCTCAGCCACAATTGAAGTTGACATGGAAATTAACAAAGTAACAACTCAACAGGACGAAAGCTGGAAGGTATAACAAAAAAAGAAAAATAACAGGTAATCTAGATACGGAAAAGCAGCGATGGCTGCAAGAATTACCGCTAAGAAACTCTTTCAGCTCGCTAACAGAAGAATTAGACGACGACCCAACAAGCAATACCACAACTCAACCAACACACATTACAAAACCTCCACCAATATTTGTTGACACGCAAATAATAGACCCGCTTAGTGATCAACTTAACAATATTGTTGGAAAGGATAATTACACAATAAAACAAACAAAATTAGAACAGGTAAAAATCCAAACAAACACACCAGAAAATTATAGGAAAGTTATAAAAGAATTAAGGGGAAAAAATGCTATATACCACACGTACCAGCTTAAAATAGAAAGGAGCTACAAAGTAGTTAGAAGAGGACTGTATCCAAAAATTAACACAAAAAAACTAAGTGACGAATTAGCAAATATTGGCCACCAAACAAGAACTATAAACAACATTACAAGGTACGATACGAAGCAACCACTATTCTTAATAGAATTAGAACCTAAAAATAACAACAAGGAAATTTTCGATATTAAAAAAATTTTAAACACATTAATTACAGTCGAGCCATCCAGGCACAAAGAAGACACACCACAATGCATGAGGTGTCAACAATATGGACACATTAAAAATTACTGCAACAAGAACTCGGCGTGTGTCAAATGCGCAGGAAAGCACCTTACAGTGAACTGCTCACACACGGGAAAAATAAATGATGTAAAATGTTACAATTGCGGTGGAAATCACCCAGCTAGTTACAAACGCTTTTTAGTAAGAAAACAACTTCAAGGTAAACTTTTTCCGCCGCTTCGTAACAGGATATACACTAACTCTCACACACATTAGGATAGCACAGTAATTGAAACATCAACAAACATACAACATGTAATGAACACCAACCATAATAATACCAACATCCTTGGTAGTCGAAGCTACGCGCAAGTAGCCAAACAGTCAACACCCTTAGATAATCAAATCCAGAACAATAACATCGACAATGCTACAGAAATCAAAGAACTGATAAAGCTATCCATTAAAAACACGGAAATGTTAGCAAAAATGATAAGTGAACAAAACGCAATCCTTAAACAGCAAACGTAACAAATCACACTCATGCTACAGCTACTCATAAACACGCTAAGCAAAAAATAAAAATGGACACGCTTAAAATAGCAGCCTGGAACTCTACAACAAAGGGCCTTAGAAACTAAAACATTCCTGTACAACAATAATATCGATATACTACTTATTTCAAAAACACACTTCACCATAAAAAACTATTTAAAAATACCGTACTACCACCTCAGGAAAAGCACACGGAGGGACCGCAGTAATAATAAGAAACGATATTAAACTTCATTTACACAGTCAAGTTTGTAAGGAATATATCCAAGCAACCACCGTTACAGTACAAACTAGCAGCAACTATGTACCACCGCAACACAAAATTACATCATAAATGTGGGAAGAGTACTTTCAACATTTAGGTGACAAGATATATGTACCACCGCGACACAAAATTACATCGCAAATGTGGGAAGAGTAGTTTCAACACTTAGGTGACAAGTATATCGCAGCTGGAGACAACAACTCAAAGCACACACTATGGGGATCAAGAATCACCACACCTCGAGGTAGAATCTTGGAAAAATATATTAGAAATAATAACCTCAATATATTATCCACAGGAAGACCGACATACTGGCCGACAGACCTGAGTAAAATACCTGACCTACTATATTTTGCAGCTACAAAGGGACTACACGCAAATAAACTAAACATAGCACCCAGCCTCGAGCTTACCTCCGACCATACGTACCCATAATTATTACATATAGAAACAAACCAATACTTTATAACAATTCAGAGACACTATGCAATAATACCACCAAATGGCAAACATTTAAAGAAATAATTGAGAACAAAATCAATTGTAACATCCCATTGAAAACACCTGAACACACCGAACAAGCAGTAACAACACTTACTGAAACTATCCAAGAAGCAGTATGGGCAACCACTATGCCTGAACCAACCAATAGACAAACAAAAATAATTCCGCCAGACATCCTCGAAATAATTAGAGAAAAAAGAAAAGCGAAAGCAACATGGCAAAAACATAGATCAAAAGAAAATAAAAAACGCCTAAATAAACTTGCAAAGGAAATTAAAAACAAAATAAAAGAACACAATAACAATGAGTTCATAAAATTCATAGAGTCACTATCTGCGCACGAGAACTCCAACTACTCACTATGGAAAGCCACAAAGAAAATAAAGAAGCCAATAAAACTAGTCCCGGCAATCAGAAAAGCAGATAACACATGGGCAAGAAGCAACGAAGAACAAGCTGAAGAATTTTCCAACCACCTAAGCAACATATTTACACCACATAT
>NT_177396.1:17719-18076 GCF_000188095.3 Bombus impatiens
CAAACTGAAGAATTTTCCAACCCCCTAAGCAACATATTTACACCACATATAATCAATAATAGCAACCACAATTGTCATACCGATGAGGATGCGGTAACCACTAGTACCTCAACTGACAAACACTATATCATACCTAAAACAACAGCACAAGAAATTAGAAACATAATCGAGAAAACAAAAAACAATAAAGCACCAGGGATCGACCTAATCAATGGTAAAATTTTAAAAAGCCTTCCTCCAAAAGCGATACGACTAATCACAATAATTTACAACGCAATATTAAGAATCCAATACTATCCTAAACTATGGAAACTAGCACAGATCATAATGTTATCTAAACCAGGCAAAGACCCACAC
>NT_177396.1:18744-20172 GCF_000188095.3 Bombus impatiens
CGCCCGCTTAAAACCAATAATAGAGAAGGAAAAATTAATACCAGATCACCAATTTGGATTCAGAAACAAACACTCCACGATAGAGCAAATGCACAGACTTTACAAATGAAATAATTCTAGCATTAGAAAACAAATAATACTGCACAGCCCTCTTTATGGACATCGAGAAAGCATTTGACAAAATAAACCACGAAAGTCTACTTCAACCAATCAGTAATCAATTCCCGGAGCAGATATACCATTTAATTAAATCCTACTTAAGCAGCAGAACCTTCGTAGTAAAAATTAAAGACACATACTCTGAAGTTAAAGACATCAAGGCAGGGGTTCCGCAAGGTAGCGTCTTAGGACCAATTCTATACACACTTTACACGGCCAACATACCAACATAACTTCTAATAGCAAGATGCTGACATTCGCGGACGACACAGCGGTACTAGTCAGGCACACTGACCATGCAACAGCAGTCACATGACTACAAGAACATATCACAAAAATAGAAAAGTGGCTTCAAGTTAAACAAATTAACCCCAATTAAGCAGGTAAGGTATTAAATTTTTGTTTTGCATTTTTTTTATTTTTTTAATTGAATGCATAATATCTTAAGAATATTGTGTCAAAATTTCCAGTCGACTGGAGCAAAATTGACACATGTCGGATTTTATTACCTACCCGACTCGAGCGCCCTATTGTTACCTGGCAGACGTCTTTCTCTCTATATAATACCTAATTTTACCCCCCAGATCTATTTATAGAAATTTCGACTTAAGTACAAACCTCCTTATACCTATACTGTACATTTTGCCAGTGTAGAGTATGAAATTTAGTGTAGGAGTATTCTATCGAGCAGACGTACAGGTGAGTTTTGGCTCCGTTTTCATTAAGCTTTGTGTTAAATTATTACTAAAATGCCTAAAAAAAATTAAAAGATCTGATAGACAAACAACTGGTTCGAGATTACATCGACCTAGAAAAATTGTACCTCCGCTTCTACTTCATTATCCGTTTATATTTAGGGATGAAATCTTGAAAGTAAGAGACAAAACCTATGAACTGCTTAAGCTGTGCGACGGTCGTTGGTGCGGGTAAAAAACTCAAGGCTTGTGTTTTACCCAGGCTGGAAAGAACTTCTCCGTTACCAATTACATATCCGCAATAGTGTAACGACGTCTTTAGAAAAGGGCATTTAAAAAAATTAAAAGAAAATCCGGCTTTCAATGCGGTGTCCAATCTTTCTAAAGCTTAATCTATCGAGTCGGTAATGATTAAGGCTTCATCAAAATAAACAACAACGTATGAATAAGCGAGGTCGCCTAAGGCATTGAGGATGGCCCTCTGAAAAATGGACGATGCATTTCTCAATCCAGACGGCATCATCATGTCGATCTTTATCGTTACCGATTACATCTGTGTCGACCTCGTTAATAT
>NT_177397.1:0-287 GCF_000188095.3 Bombus impatiens
TAACGTAATAGATTGTATGGCATAACGATATAACGTATTATGTTATACGGGATGTCGATATAACGTATTACGTTATATTGTATGACGATATAACGTATTACGTTATATGGTATGACGTTATAACGTATTACGTTATATGATATGACGTTATAACATATTACGATATATGGGAGGACGTTATAACGTATTTCTTTAAATAGTATGACGTTATTACGTATTAGGTTATATGGTATATAGTTCTAACGTATTACGTTATATGGTATGACGTTATAACGTACTACATTATA
>NT_177398.1:0-440 GCF_000188095.3 Bombus impatiens
TAATTGGTCGCCAGTTCTCGACCATATTTCCATCTTTATTAGTCTTTCGTATTAAGGTTGTCCTATTTTCCCTCCGCGCGGTCGGAAAATAGGAACTATACCATAATATATGAAATAACTTTGCTAATATTATGGGCAAGCCAGGTATTTGCAGATTCTCCTTTAATAGCCCGCCTGGCCATGCCGCTGTCTTATTTCTAATTCCTTTTATTTTCCCATCAATTTCCTCAATGGTAACTGGCATAAAATAGTTGCCTAAAGGCAGCTCTGAAACTATACTTCCCAGAATTTCTGGTAGCTCCCGTAAACTCGTTAGCGTGTCACCGATTAGAAAATGACCGGGAGTGAAGACAGGCGGATCCTTCGGATCGGATGATATGGGAGTCAATGGGCGTGAATTGAGAATGACTTCAATTTCAATAACAAGGATGTTAAGATGC
>NT_177399.1:0-252 GCF_000188095.3 Bombus impatiens
ACCATATAACGTAATGCGTCATAACGTCGTCCCATATAACGTATTACATGTTATGACATATGACGTAATACGATATATCGTCATACCATATAACGTATTACTTTATATCGTCATACCATATAACCTAATACCTCATAACGTCATACCATATAACGTATTACGTTATAACGTCATCCCACATAACGTAATACGTTATAATGTCATACCATATAACGTAATACGTTATAACGTCATAACATATAACGTAATGAG
>NT_177400.1:0-1594 GCF_000188095.3 Bombus impatiens
ATTCTGGAAGTGTTGCTGAATACCTCAGTCCAGGGAGTGTCGTTGAACATCTTGGCCCAATAAGTATAGTGGAACACATCAATTCTGGAAATGTCGTTGAACACCTTGTCGATTTCACCAACGCAATTGCGGTCCATATGTAGATACATCCTGGAAGCGCGGAGGATGTTTACAGCTAATTGAAAAAGAGGGCTCCCCCTGCTCACCCATCCGATTCACGTTTTCTTGGTGATAATCCTTAATGGTTGTAATGGCTTGGCCTGTGGGCTCTTCTTCGTATATTTAGTGCCGAGTTTCTGAGTCCAATTATCCGCGGAAGATGAAATCAGAAGCCTCTTATCTGTCGTTTGGTCAGATGCATTCAGTTCGATTGGATGCCAAAGATCATAAGTTCCAGCCGCTGGCGTTTATAGCCATCCTGGTTGCCTATGTCGATAATCATCCGGTGCTGGATTATTCCCAAATTGTTTTATTCATATCATCGCCGACTTGTTTGCGATAGCTTCTCCTGATTCTGCGTAATACGGACTGTTTTGCCTAGACTCTGGTTTCAGAAGGTAGTTGCGCTGTGAGTTGGCCAGCATTAGACCTTCCTGATTTCCGCGAAATGGCATCATGCTGGAACTGTGCCATGAATGCTCTGGTTCTTCCTTACTAGCGAGTTCGTCGTTGGGTGGCCAGGTGAAATGGTTTGACTAGTCCGTAATGTTCCAAATCTCTTCGTATTCCGATAGCTTATCCTCCGAAAGGCTTCGACAGTGCGTCTCCGAAATGTCAGATCCTTGATCGTATTGTGAGTTTGTTTGAACTTCTCGTTCTCGTCTTTCTTTCGGCTTGTTTGTGCTGAATGTCATAGTTGGTAACGGGACGTTGGGATCATGACGTCCGTGAGTGGGGCGTGATTTGGCATTGGAGAATGTCCGGGCATCGTTAGAGCCAAGGATGACTCAAGGGAGAAGGTTGTGTTCGGTGTGGCACTCTGTGACCTCAATAGCAAAGTGTTGAGGTCCGATGCGGTGTTCTCTAACTTACTGATACCATTTGAATGATTCATTACGGTGGCAATAACGTGGAGATTATTCCGATTCGGGTCACTCGCGGGTGTGGCTCCTGTCGGCAGTTCCGAAAGTGGCATCTTCACGTTATGTCCCGGAAAATGACTCTCTGATACGATATTCCTGATCTCAGGTGATATAGGAACATTGAATGTCGACACGTTTTGATGGACATTCATTGTGGAATCAGTGCTGATCAAGGAGAAACATAGTTCGAACATCGTGGATTTAAAAGTCTCTGCCATAGGCTTCGACTCGAGAGTGATCTTGACGTCCGAGGCTTAACCCGTTACTCTTTACGTCGTGAACTACAGTCATAGGGAGACGAACAGTCTGGAAACTGCTAGACGTATTGCTGCTGCTTCCACGCTCAATCAGAATAATGTTGCACCTTGTGCTACTGTCGGAGTCTTCCGTTGCAACTGCCTTGGAAGCTTCCAGTGGCAAATAATTGTCTTCGATGAGTTCCATTAATCGTGAGTCAATGGCAAGATGTGCGTCTAAGATAGCTTCTAGACGCACACGACTCGATGTCCCGC
>NT_177400.1:2398-7040 GCF_000188095.3 Bombus impatiens
GTGCGACACCGTGCGATAGGCAGTGGACGTGCGGATCAACGCCGCTCTTTGTGCCCCTTTCACTATTCTCCTGTTCTTTTCTCTTCCTAGGCAGGAGGCCCATATCGGCGCGCAATACAGGACCTCCGATTCCCAGATGCCGCAGTATAATTTTCTCACGGCATCCGTCGGTCCATTCACATTAGGCAGTAGACTTCGTATGGCGCCTAGGAACCTCTCCGCTTTGTCACACACCTGTTCAAGGTGGGAGGAGTACCCCCTAGCGTTGTACGACAGTACACCTACCTACTTCCATACCGCGGGTATTCTTCCTGTATTACTTTTTCGTTGAGCACATCCAGGAGCACCTTCGTCCGTTGTTCCGCGAATATTCTTATAATTCCTCCTGGAATCCCCTCCACGCCAACAGTTTTCCTGGGATCATACTTCCCGACGGCTATCTTCAGATCTTCTTCGCCGATGTCCAGGTCTACTTCTCCATCGGCTGTCCCAGGTGGGATCTGCAGTTCTTGGTACATCTCCAGCCGCGGTTTCTGTCTGGTGACAAAGAGGTTTTCGAGGATTCCCGCCACCCTGTCCCTCCGAAGGAGCTCAGCTGTTATCGACCGCATCAATTTTGCTCTTAGTACTCGATAAGGCCTACCCCACGGGTCCTGGTCCAGGGTAGCACAAAACCCCTTCCAATACTCATCTTTGCTGCTTTCGATACCCTCTTTAGCCGCGTTCTCGCCCCCTTAAAAGCAGCTACCAGATCGTCGGCGTCTTCTCTTCGGGCAACCAATGCCCATTGCACGCTTTTACTGCTCCTTAGCGTATTACTTCTTAGTACTTCCAGCTCCCTATTCCACCAATAATTCGTATTCCTTCTTCCGCGCGACAGGTACTTCTCCTTCAAATCCTCGGCACACGTACGTTCCACGCTCTTCTGCAGCCGGTCGCCGCATGCCGTCTCGTCACTATTCAATAAATTAAAATTATTATCAAATTTATATATAAATCTATCTACGTCAATGTCTTTCGTCACATATTTAAAAAGCCTCCTACCGCCCGCTTGACATTATTCACAAACACGTGTAATAAATAATAATGGTCAGAGGCTGAGTACCAACCTAACACCGTACTCTTCCTCCAACTCAGCCTCATTCGTCGATTAACGCTTAAAATATCCGGGAAACTAGTCCTTCTATTTCTCATGAAGGAATAATTTCCCATCGTCTTAATCGGTATCAACTCATTTTTTGTTATTATTACATCTAGTAGGTACGTTCCCCTCGGCTCCGTCTTCTTGCCTCCCCATGCCGATGATTTGGCGTTGAAGTCCGCAGCCACCATCAACGCCGGAGCTCTTTTCCTACCGTTCTTCAATACTTCTTCTAGCTCCCTTACATAGGCATCAAAGTCGTGCCTATTCATGTTAGGGGAACAGTATCCACCGACGCAATATATATTCTCGACCCTGATTCCAATTATCCCTAACTTGCTTATCGGGGTCTCGCTCACCGCATGCCTACCATTAAACAGGGCGACCCATATGGATGCATCCCCGTCCTCATCAGTGAACCAGCAAGGCATCTGCCTATGAGGCTTGGAGATGTCCACCATGTCCGCCCTGTTTTCACACGCATACTGCATCATCAGGTCTTGTGCTAACTTACACCTAGTGAGATTTATCTGTAGGACTCTTATTTGAGTCCCCGATTATACTCTCTAAAACCTCGGGCACGCCAACGACCTCGTTATATGCCTTTAGTTCATGACTTCGTGTCTCGAGCACATTGCGCATTTGGGCTCTTTATCGCAAACTTTCATTACGTGGTCTGCGCTACCACAACTCCTACACAGTTCCTTGCCAGGACATACTACGATACACCTCGCAGCCATGTGCCCCAGCATGTAGCAGCGCTGGATGTCCACTAATACTCTTGCCGGCGCAATTGTTAACCGTGTCTTTAGCTTCCTATCCCTTTCCTCACGTGGCACTCCGTTAGCCGGAAGTACCACCACCGCCACCTGGGTGCCCCACGATGCCATCTCAATGTCATCATTCAAATTTACCCCCACTGCCTTTGGATGTCTTCCAGCAGCTCCTCCTTGCTGGTGAGGGGGTCAATATTCCTCGCCTGTAGGGTGACCCTTCCCACCAGTGCGGCCATTTCAGTTTTGTTGCTCAAGGCGACTCAACTTTACCGCCATATCGTTTACAGCAACCATCTTATCAAATTCGATTAGAATGTGGCCCGCCCTCGTTCTTCTCACCCCAGTGGCTCCTTCTAAGGTACTTCTTGCTGCCATTATTCTTCAATATACCTCTAGCCACTCACAGCCTTCCTCCGCTTTAACTAGTATGGCTTCCATTCTTCACCTGCCCCTCGGCGCACTCTTCTCGCCAGTCCTCGCCTCCCGGTTAATACCCGGATGCACCCCAGCAATAGCCTGATCCAGGGGAGCTCCCCTCTCCCTTTTCCTTCTCTCCACCATCGTCCAACCTTCCGAGTCTTCACTGCACTCCTTCTCCATCGCCTTCTTCCTGCTATCCTTACCGCACGTCTCTGCGTAGGTAGCCTCTCCTTTCCTAGGCCTCTTTAGCTCCTCCGCTCTCGTTATTTCGGCCGGCGATACCACCTTCCTCTTCGGGTATCCCCTCTGGCCATCGGCACCTCCTTCATAACTTCCATCCTAATGTCCATTCTTTCCTCATGAACAGGCTCCATCCACCTCTTTCTCCTTCTTATCTTCTGATCGCCGCATTGCCCCGAGGACGATAGGATTTCTATGATTAGATTTCCTATCTCTCTTATCCCTTCGTCCTTGGCCTTGTCCAATTAAAATTTTCGGACTAGTACATTCAACATTTGTGCCGCCCTGCAAGGGCTTGCGTGAACCCTCTCAGTTTCGCCCTTGAAATCATGACGTCATCGTCATCGACGTCACTCGTCTGGGTATCGTCTGTGGCGCTATCCTCCGCTTCGCTAACCATCGCCGCTTTCCCCAGTTTAGTCCTGGCATTTCTTTCCGCCACTTCCCTCGCCAATTTGTTAGCCAGAGTGACCGCTTCTCTACCTGCCACAAGCGTGCTATGGTCACTATCTCTAATTCCGAAGGAGCCCTCAGATTCCTCGGTAACCTAACCCCAACCTAAGATAAATAAATATACAGAAACTCTTCGCTGAGACGCTCGTACTAACGGATTCGCTAGAGATATTATGTGAATCACTAATAAGATTGCTGATATCTCGCTCGCTTACGGTCGTGTTCGTTTATTTATACTGGTCGGTGAAGAATCAGAAAATTTGCGGCGACA
This sequence comes from Bombus impatiens, assembly GCF_000188095.3. Taxonomy (NCBI): domain Eukaryota; kingdom Metazoa; phylum Arthropoda; class Insecta; order Hymenoptera; family Apidae; genus Bombus; species Bombus impatiens. The sequence continues at coordinate 5,700 of NT_177400.1, forward strand.
TTGTTTTGCCCGGAGTTTATTTATTATGACATTACGTGTATCCTAACACAATTGATACTCCGGGGCAAAACAACAACACGATTTGAATTGTCCTCTAGCCCATGTGCCGCTACAGAGTCACCCATAACGTCGCATCGCCTTTGTCTGCTGCCTATAACGCTGCGGTATAAACACAACGTCCACTCCAGCTTCGCAGGCATACTGGTACATCAATTCTTGTCAATTCTATTCTATTCAAATTCTATTCAAGTTAATAATTCCTCATTCTCTCTTTCACTGCCGGGCTCATCAGGGATCCAGTGACGTGCCTCAAGTTATTCCTATTTTCCTTCAGGCAGATAGCGCATCTTGCTCACTTCGTGCACTAGTTGATGGTGTAATCCCTGTCACCACACCTTCTGCACAATTCTCTACCAGGGCCCATTATCGTACACCGGGCCGCATCGTGCACCAGCATGTGAATCCTATAGCATCTCACAATGTTGGGCAGAATCCTCGCCGTCACAGTCGCGTATCCTGTTTTAGTTTTAATAATCGGTTTATCCCCGGGAACGGTGCTCGCGAGAAGCACAACCACCGCCTGCTCTGTTCCCCACGGCGTCATTCTGAGGGACTTTATCCATCCATCTCCCTTCCTTGATATTCAATTCTGTGGATATGTTCTGTACCAATTCTTCCTTTGTGGCGATAGGGACCATATTTCTGATCTCCAGGTTCTATTTCCCAAGGGCATTATTTCCATCCCCCGTCGCATCGCCTTTTCCAGGTTCTCAGCAACCTCACCGACCGTTATCTTATTATTCAATTCAATCAGGATATATCCTGCCCTCGTCTTCCTAACTTCGGTTGTCTGCATCAGGGCATTTTTCGCTCCAACCACCTCCCTATAGGAGTTTATCCAATTGGCATCCTGTCCCACTTCAACAATGATAGCCTCGTTCCTTTTCATTGGAGATCTCTCTCNTTTTTCCTCCATCCATCTCTCTTCCTTGATATTCAATTCTGTGGATATGTTCTGTACCAATTCTTCCAGTTTATGCAATTGGTATCCTGTCCCACTTTAACAAGGATAGCCTCGTTCCTTCTCATTGGAGATCTCTCTCCCCTCTTTCTCCTCTCTCTGGCTAGGGTCCGTCCTTCCCAGGTTCTCAGCAACCTCACCGACCGTTATCTTATTATTCAATTCAATCAGGATATATCCTGCCCTCGTCTTCCTAACTTCGGTTGTCTGCATCAGGGCATTTTTCGCTCCAACCACCTCCCTATAGGAGTTTATCCAATTGGCATCCTGTCCCACTTCAACAATGATAGCCTCGTTCCTTTTCATTGGAGATCTCTCTC
>NT_177401.1:0-1056 GCF_000188095.3 Bombus impatiens
ATATCAATATTATTTTTATACAAAAATGTTTTAGTTTCGTGGGCTCGCTGTTGCAAGCCATTGGAGTTCCAGGCTGCTTTTTTCAACATGCCCATCTCTACTTTACTTAGCAAGTTTGTGAGTAGTTGTAACATGACTGTTGTGTTGTACTTGTTGCCTTAGTATTGTGTTTAGCTCACTTGCCATTTTTCCTAATAACTCCGTACCTTTAAATGGATTGTTTGAGTATTTCTTTGATTTCTGTAACGCCTTCGGTGTTGTTGCTTTGATTCGGATTGTTTGTGAGCGTAGCTTGGCTAATGTTTTGGGTTGCTTACGCATAGCTTCGGTTTCCTTGGGGATCTATGTTTTTGTTTATAGCTTTTGATTCATTTTGTGCTTTCAATGTTGCTTCATCATCCGTTATACTTTGTTGTGGTTGGTAGTTATTGATTGAGTTTACGTTGTATTTGTTCCCTGATTTCACATCCTTTATAGCTGACTGGGTGGTTTCCGTTACAATTAAAACATCTAACTTCTTCTATTTTTCCTGTGTATAGGCAGTGTATTGTTAAGTGATTTTTTGCACATTTAACACATGCCGGGCTTCTGTTACAATAATTTTTTGTGTGGCCGTATTGTTGACACTGCATGCATTGTGGTATATCTTTTTTGTGGCGTGGTGGATCCACTGTTACTATCGTATTGTAATATCGTGATATAATATGTTTACAAAGGAATGGATGATACAGATGTTAATTGGACAGAAAAGACGATTGTTGTTCAACCTGAACTATTCACGCCAAACGTACAGAAAGCAGCACAATTAAATGATTAGAATACGACTCGACTTTCACAAAATGCAATCAACACTCTCTCGGTAACGCCACTCGCAAGCTCTGCTTCTCGACTCGCACGCTGCTTCTCGACTCGCACGCTGCTTCTCGACTCACTCGCTGCTTCTCTCTCTGGCCGTTGCAGCATTCTGTTGTCTTCTGCTAGGCCCACTGCACACGTGTTCTGCAGACGCTCGTGGCCAGGGTCACGTAGGTCTTTTCTACGAAACTATGCACTTGA
>NT_177401.1:2388-3611 GCF_000188095.3 Bombus impatiens
GTCACGTAGGTCTTTTCTACGAAACTATGCACTTGAAAAGACCGATGACACATTGATGGACCCGACGGCGCCTCGGCTCTCGCGACATTGTTCATGGTTCGCCCGATATCTCTTAGGCTTTTCGTCCACGACACTACAGTATTTAGAATTTTGTTGATTTCGTAAATTTCCTTGTTGTTGGTTCTAGGTTCCAGTTCTATTAAAAATAATGGTAATGGTTGCTTCGTATCGTATCTTGTCATATTGTTTATTGCACTTGTTTGGTGGCCAATTTTTGCTAATTCGTCACTTAATTTTTTTGTGTTAATGTTTGGATGTAATCCTCTTATAACTATTTTGTAGCTTCTTTCCATTTTGAGCAGTTACGTGTGGTATATAGCGTTTTTTCCTTTAATTCTTTTATCACTTCCCAATAATTTTCTGGGGTGTCTGTTTGAATTTTTACTTGTTCTAATTTTGTTTGTTTTATTGTGTAGTTTTCCTTCCCAACTATATTGTTTAGTCGATTAATAAGCGGGTCTATTATCTGGGCCTCGACAAATATTGGTGGTGGTTTTGTAGTGTGTGTCGATTGAGTTGTGGTTTTGGTTGTTCGGTCGTCGTCTATTTCTTCCGTTAGTGAGCTGAAGGAGTTTCTTAATGATAATTCTTGCAGCCATCGCTGCTTTTCTGTATCTGGATTTCCTGTTATTTTTCGTTTCATGTTATAACTTGCCACCTTCCAGCTTTCGTCCCGTTGGGTTAGTTCGTTATTGGTTTTATTCTCTTCATTGTTTGGTATTGTTTCCATTTCAACTTCGTTTGTAGCTGAGCATTCCTATTCTTCATTTATTGGTTGGTTTGGTTTTGATATGTTTGTTGTTTTATTTATGTAGTATGATTCGTCTTTACTAATTATTTTTATCGGTGGGATGTGCTTTTGCATTCCAGTTTTGCTTATAGTCTTCTTAGTAGAAGACACGAGTTCCACCATTTAGCTATGGGCGTTGTCGTTCGTAACTTTCTCTTCCCTACTTGCCGCACTTTTTCTGAAGCACTGTTTTACACAGTTCGCTGTTGAGTGCCGAAGTGTGCAGACGTGTCTCTAGTGCCCAGTGAAGTCCGAAAACAACACGTATCGCCCAACCGCCGAAAGTGAACACAGCCAAGTGTTTCCTACCCTTTAGGGAGAAGAAAATCCCACGCACCTAACCCCAACCCGAATACTAGCCCCATAGCCTCAC
>NT_177401.1:3768-5345 GCF_000188095.3 Bombus impatiens
TTGTTAATATTACAAAGAAACGAAAAATAGAAACATCAAAACCAAACACGATCGACATCCGGAACGAACAATCAACGATACAAATAAACACCCACAACAGGTTCGCAATCCACACAGGTATTGCAATCCACTAACGACGCCATGGAAATAGCAGACCCACCGCCAAACCAACAGCACAGAGAATCCCCCCTCCCCCACCAATATTTGTGGATGATGTCATCGACATACAAACAATGATCAAGTCCTTAGAGAGAGATATCTCCAAGGACGATTACAGCCTGAAGATTAACAACAACAAGTTAAAAATTCTGACAACAACCCCTGACGCATACAGAAAAATCACCAAACTACTTAAGACCTTGAACGCCAATTTTCATACTTTCCAGCTCAAACAAGAAAGACCTTTTCGAGTGGTTCTACGCAACATCCACCACTCAGCAGACATAGATGAACTCAAATTCGAACTCTCAAAACTCGGCCACGAAGTCATCAACGTTAGTAACATAAGGCATAGAGTCTCGAAAGACCCGTTATCCTTATTTTTTATAGACGTAAGGCAAAAGCCTAACAATAAGGAAATTTACAACATCAGTCGCCTAATGAACGCAATAGTTAAATTCGAGCCACCGCTTGTCAAAAAAGGGATAGTTCAATGCAAAAGGTGCCAAAGGTACGGCCACACGCAAAAATACTGCAAACATACATTCCGCTGCGTTAAATGTGCAGGTGCATACTTCACTGACCAGTGCACTAAATCACCGGAAACCCCAGCGAAGTGCATCCACTGTCAATGTGACCATCCTGCCAACTACAAAGGCTGCTCAGCCTACAAAACCCTGTACACAAGCAAGTACCCTAAACTCAGAGCAAAAGAGGTAACCAACCAAATATCCAGCCCGCCGAAATTCACGACTACCACAATCCCCTCAACCAACCAAATACCCAATCCTACTAAATTCACCACTACCTCAACCTCCTATGCCCAGCAGTACAAGGTATCCAAAATAATCCGAATAGCCAAAGGGATTTTTCTCAAAATAGTGTCCCCAATTCACCTAACACAGAAAACGTCTCTAGGCTTGAAAAGCCAATAGAGAAACAATCGGAGTAAATAAATAATTTGCTATCGCTACTAACACCCATCATGGATAAATTAGTACGTCCCGACGCAAAATAAAACCAAGACGCATAGCTCTTTGGAATGCCAACGGTCTAGCGCAACACAAATTTGAACTAGAACTCTTCCTAAAACACCAGCAAATCGACGTAATGCTCGTATCGGAAACCCACTTCGCCGACAAAAACTATTTGAAAAAAAAAAAAATGGTTACAAATTCTACCATACCCAACACCCCAGCGGAAAGGCCCACGGTGGCACCGGAATCATAATCAAAACAAGTATTAAGCACTACGAACTTCCATCATTCCAGAAAGACTACCTCCAAGCAACAAACGTAGCAATAGAAGTGTTTATTCGACCAATCGCGGGGAGACGTAATCGCGAGGACAGACGTCAACGGGGGTCGTAAATCCCCGTTACGATTATAACAATCGACACCACGACTTGATCGCTCCCC
>NT_177401.1:5855-7389 GCF_000188095.3 Bombus impatiens
AGTGGGAGGAAAGTTGCAGCATACGTGAGAAAAACTAACTTTCCCTTGTTAAGCCGTGGTAGACAATAGACTTTAGAAATTCTTCGGAAACAGACGTTTGTTTGGTTTGAAGGACCTTTACTACGAAATTCCTGAGATTTATGGAAGATACTTAAGGCTATTGAGGATACGCCGTACGGAAGAGCGGACATCTGGTGTCCGTCTGGCCCGCGGTGTGTGACCTGGGACAGGCAGAGGGTCGCCCGGCGTAACAAGAAGACTGTCATGGTACAATCACCACTTCAGCAGTATACTGCCCTCCCAGACACTCCATAGCCAAAGAAGACTTTGATAACTTCCTGGACACCCTGGGCAATAGATCCATAGCTGGAGGATATTATAACGCCAAGCATACACAATGGGGCAGCAGACTGGTTACAGTAAGAAGCAAAAACCTCTTAAACAGCATAATCAACAACCTCAACTACCTCACCACATACGAACCCCCATACTGGCCCACCGACACCAACAAAATGCCCGACCTTCTCGACTTCTTTATAACTAAAAATATCTCACCGACACTAACAAAATACCCAACCTTCTTTATTTCCTCGTAACTAAAAATATCTCATCAAGACCCACCCAAATCAACTCCTCGGCTGATCTCTCCTCTGATCATTCGCCCGTGATAGCAACAGTCAGTTCAGCAATCATCGAGAATACACCAAATGGCTCCATCCACAAACAACACACCAACTGGCAGCTCTTTAGAGAAGTCTTTACTCACTCAACTTCAGCCGTAACCTCACTAAAAATTAAGGAAGAAATTGAAGCAGCCACGGAATACTTAAACACGAGCATAATAAACGTCATCCGGCTCTCTACACCGACAGAGACGTCCATCAGCAAACAAGAATATCCCCAATACATATTAAAAAAAATAGCAGAAAAACGTAGAGTAAGAAGAGTACGGCAGACCCATATAACACCGGATGACAAACGCAAAATAAACAACGCAACTAGAAAGCTCTCCAAAACCAAAAAATTACAAAAACGACTGTTTCCAAAAATATCTCGCCAGTTTATCCCCCACAGCCGACTCCAACTACTCACTATGGAAGACCTCCAGGAAACTCACACGCCCCTCACAAATAATCCCTCCAATCCGCCGTCCGCCCACAAATAATCCCTCTAATCCGCCGTCAGCAAGGTGGATATAGAAAAAGCCAACCTGGTTGCTAAATACTTGTCTAAAGTATTTAAACCCCATTCCTCCAAAGCTGCCACGAACATTACTGAATACCTGCACTCTCCCTTCCAAATGTCTCCTCCTATTGAACCCTTCACTTCTGCAAAGATTATAGAATCAATCAGCCGCCTAAATCCTAAGAAAGCAGCAGGGCACGACCTAGGTAATAGGCAATAAAGCAATCAAGGAACTTGATTCCCATAACAGGGTCGCACTCATCTCATCGATTTTTAATGCTACCCTTCGCCTTGAACACTATCCTAAGGCCTGGAAAATCTCACTGATTACCCTCATCCCTAAACCCGG
>NT_177401.1:7457-10604 GCF_000188095.3 Bombus impatiens
CTGTCTAAACTATTCGAGAAGATGCTCACGAATCGACTCTTTCCACTCCTAGAGGATTTGAAAACACTCCCAGATCGCCAATTCGGCGTCCGAAAACAACATTCAACAGTAGAGCAAATCCATCGCATAACCCATACGATTAGCCAAACCCTCGAAAAGAAAAAATATTGTTCAGCGGTTTTCCTAGACATCCAACAGGCATTCGACAAAGTATGGCATGAAGGGCTACTTTACAAGCTTAAAAAGATCTTACTCCACCCCCACTACTCCATCCTAAAATCTTACCTAACCAATAGACAATTCATGGTTAAATGCCTAGCCGCCACTTCCGCAACATTCGCAGTAGACAATAGACAATTCATGGTTAAATGCCTAGACGCCACTTCCGCAACATTCGCAGTAGAATCCGGCATACCCCAAGGTAGTGTCCTCGAACCCCTACCGTACTCCATCTACACTTGCCGACTTATCTGTATCAAACGAGATAACAATAGCAACATTTGCTGATGACACAGTGCTATTAGCCACCCACGCAGACCCGGTAATTGCCTCATCCACTCTCCAGCGATGTTTCGACTCCATGGGAAAGTGGTTTCATAAATGGGGCTTCAAAATGAACGAAAAAAAATCCTCACATGTAACCTTCACGCTCCGAAAACAAACCTGCCCCCAGGTCACCATCAACAACACAATAATTCCTAGCAAGGACTCAGTCAGATACCTGGGCATGACCCTGGACAAGAGACTAACTTGGAAAAAAAACATCTCAGATAATACGAAGCAACTAAAGGACAAACTAAAAAAATTCTATTGGCTCACGGGCCGACGCTCCAAACTAAACATACAGAATAAAATTACCCTCTAATAATAAAACCTGTCTGGACTTACGGAATCCAACTATGGGGACAGCAAGTAACTCCAACATTGAAATACTCCAATGCTTCCAATCGCAAACGCTAAGATCCCTAATTGATGCACCTTGGTATGTAACCTATGAAACAATACACCGCGACCTCAAGATAGCCACAGTCAAAGAGGAAATAGCAAAATATAGCGACAGATATAGCAAAAGAATCAACAAACACCGAAACCCCTTAATCACTGGGCTACTTGATACGACGGACCAGATTCGCAGGCTGAAGAGGCACTACCCGCTAGACTTAAACGCTAGATTCAATTAGTTATTTAAATTAAGTAATATTCACTTATTTGTAATACTTACTTATAAATTATACTTATCTATAATAAGTACTAACTTGTTATAAATAATCAGCCATGTCACTGCGCCACGCCAGAAAAATTACTGAAAATTCTCAACGCGAGAATTGATTGTAATTTTAACAAATAAATAAAAAAAACTGTTTTACACGTCCGTTTAGCTCGGCTGCTCGGGCAGAACTCGATATAGGTACGTGAGAATTAATGACGTTGTTGTAAATACTCGTTGTTGTAACCGTTGTATATATTTAAATCGATAAATTAATACGCAGCCCTAAACGTGAGTCGTTGGTACAAATGTTGGTATAAATCGCAAAATAAAATCGCGGAATAAATACTCGTAAAGGCTCGTCGCGTAACTTGATAGACGCTCGTAAGATACTCAGAAATACTCTTAATGCTGTTAGATACTCGATATGTACTGTCGCGATCGTGTTCGTTTATTTATACTTGTCGGAGGAGAGTCGGAAAATTCAAATTGTAATTTTAATAAATAAAATAAAAAAAGAAATGTCTTCTCTATTGCATAACGACAACGTGTAATCCAAACGAAGATTCGTTTCACGCCCCTAACCCTAATTCTAATGTAAACCTGACATATAAAAGTTCCATAATGATAGTAGGATTAAGATAATAGCTTGCATTTTCTAGAAACTTTCAATTTCTTTGTTAGTAGATGTGGCATGATCACGAACATGTCTTTCAGAGATTTGAAATATATAGTATACAAAGTATAAAAGTATACAAGAACAGTACACATAAAGTATACATAACTTTAGTTGCAATTTATATTTTTAATGATATGACAAAGAGAATAGAGGAGTGCCAGGTTAAATAAATCAAGAAAGAAATTAATGACTAAGTAGTACAAAGAAGCAAAATTGTATAATAAGGTTGCACAATTTAAAGGAATTAAATATTAAAACTAACATTATATGCACTGCTACTGGTTGCAGTCTATATCATACGTATAATATAAATGATATCTACCATTTCACTTCTGAATTAAAATCGCCACTAACAATGAGTGTTTAAAGCAGTTTAAAAAATAGCTTTCCTGAATTGTACCGAAGGATATTAGAGAATAGCCGTCTTAACTCAAGTGTTTCCATAAGTATGTTTTGTAGTAGTATATTTTAATAGTATTAAACAGCTTCTATTAAACAAGTATTAATTTCCGAAAAAAATTGTCACTATTAATATATAAAGTTTACATCTCACTACTGCATTCTATAGTAATTGCAAGCAATAAGTGCTTTTTAAAATTGGAATATTAATTAAAATTAGTAACTTTTGCACTTATAATCATTCAATTCTTATTTTCAGCATTTAAAATATTATTTATCAAGATATGAATATATTATTTGAGAAATTTTTCTTATGTTGTGCATACATATGTGGTTTATACTCATCAATTTCTTTCATTGCAGCCGCCAATAACAGCGCTATAATTATTTTGATCTCCCATTAATATCTTGTTACATTTCTTAATCACATCTATATACTTCTTTTCTCTAAATGTATCACGAGCCGCTTTAAGAGCTACTTTTATTTCATTTGACATTTTCACATAAAACGTTGACAAAATAAAATACGTTCAGGACTTAAATCGAATATATACAATTCGACTATAATACAGACTTTATATCGATACATTCAATTAAATATTTTCTTAAGTATATCAATATGTATGTCGTTAGGTTTATTCGTGATCAAATACAATACTATAACTTGTAATACACGTTATTCAAAAATCCTCTATCTTGTTATTAAAAAATCCTCTATCTTTAAATTATAAACTTTTTCTTTCATATCTTCAAAATATTTACTTTATATATCTTCAGATATTATAAGTCTGATATATAAATATATGTCGGAGGCGGGTTGGCATTTTGGGGCGTTCGATGAATCTTTACTTACTTTACCGTC